>NC_041394.2:229835931-229865931 GCF_900747795.2 Erpetoichthys calabaricus
CCCGTAAGGGAGTGAAGTGAGTGGCTGGTTACCTACCAGGTAACGCTTATGGTTGGCCAGCAAGTGAGGTAACATCAGCTACGGTGCCTTCAGTTGTGAGAAGCAGATCATAGAGTGATTGAAAATAGTTTACTGTCAAATAATGCAAAGAGTACGCGACACGTCTTTCCCCCTTATTCTTGGCTCATCAGGCGTACACACTCACTGCACTCGCTTACGGTAATCGAACCTCGGACGTCAGCGCTAGAGGGGCTTCGCAGCGGTGAAGTATTGCTTTTAAATTTTAATTAAGAAGAAAAGAAAACCTTTTTAAATTAAGTCTTAAAAAGAGGTGTAAAGATATTGACAATAAGCTACGCAAACGCACCAAGAAATGCAATCGTTTAAATCAAGGCGCGAGTCGAAAAACACCATCCCATAATATTAGTTAACGATTAACACATTTCTATATGTATTGTAAGCATACAATACAACTGATAATATGTTGCGCTTATTTATCTGGTGTACCGACATTTTTGCGCGTTTAACGTCTGAAATCTAACGTGGTTTGTGCCCTTCAGAATGAAAACAGTTTCCATTTACCTTTTTAGTAAAAGGCGAGCTTTTAAGCCTGAGAAATCACCCCGTAAATGCACACGTTTAATTGCACATGTGTTAATATGTATGCTTACACAATATTAAAAGACACTCAAAAATTAACGTCATTTACCTTCGTTCCCACGTTTGACTCGTGCTGTAAATCTCTACCTTGTTTTTAGTTCACGTGATTACGAAGGAGGCGTGATGACACGATACTTGACTCCGCCTCCTCCATTACAGTATATGGACAAAAAACAGGTTCCAGTTATGACCATTATGCGTAGAATTTCGAAATGAAACCTGCCTAACTTTTGTAAGTAAGCTGTAAGGAATGAGTCTGCCAAATTTCAGCCTTCCACCTACACGGGAAGTTCGAGAATTAGTGATGAGTCAGTCAGTCAGTCAGTCAGTCAGTGAGGGCTTTGCCTTTTATTAATATGTATAGATATTCATCCAAAGGAGGCAGCTTAACTTGACCTTTTTGACAACAACGTGTAAACTCATCAGTTGTACTGCCATTTTTTTCTTCAAGGAAGTTAAGTGAATGACAATGACTGAAAATGACACTCATTAATCCCAATGAATTTTCATGAACAGTGGACTCATTATAGAATGCGTTCTCAGCTAACTGGCGGAATTTTTCAGCGTCTGTCCGTCATTGCTGTCTTTGGCTTTTTCTTTGTTGGAATACTGAACGTCTTAAACCTTTTAAACGACTTTGTAGCCCTTCTGCAGTTTCGTTTTGGATCTCTGCCTCTCTTGCATGTAATGTTTCAGAAGCACATTGTAGGCGCCTTCATTCATTGTTTTTAACCCTACGGGCTCGGTTTTGTATTTGTAATCGTTGAGCTCTTTGTTTTTGGAGCCGTGACTCCTTTGCGTCTGCTGTTTCAGAGGCGCGTTGTAGGCGCCTTCGTTCATTGTTTTTATCCATACGGGCTCGTTTTTGTATTTCCGTTACTTGAGGTGTTTCGTTTTGGAGCCGTGACTTCTTTGCTTCTGGTATTTGTGAAGTGCGTTGTAGGAGCCTCCGTTTATTGTTTTTATCCATGCGGTCTCGTTTTTGTTTCTCTGTTACTGAATTACCGTTACGTGATTCAAACATGCCACACAGACTGCTGGCACAGTGGATTAGAGCAAGTTTAGTTTACAGGTTGTGTTGTTTGGGCGCCACCTACTGACTCTGGGAAGCCGCTGCATTTGACTCTGGGGCACTGCGGTGCAGTGCGCCCGCCGTGAATAAATTAAACTGTCGTTTAGTAATATAGATAAGCTCAATGGAAGGAGTGACATCAGACACCATTGGAAGTAGACAATCTGCCACAGCAACAGCTACTCCCAGAGTAAGGCGGCCATCAGAGTGACCAGACCAATAAAAGATGTACCCCACCTATAGAGATCTAGCCAGTCTGCTAGGTCTGCGTACCTCAGAGAATGCCGCCACTGAAATGCAAAGTTCATGAACCTCCTCCAACAGCAGAGGAAGATGGTCGTCATGCCGGAAAGACAAGACGTTCCACGCACCTACCCGGATGGGTTGCCTCAAATTAGGACCTAAGTGCTACCATGCCATAAGTGATGCCTACAGCACCACACCAGTTCCGCTCCCCAACAAGCCTGACCCCATTGGCTCTCCGGCAGTTTTGACTCTTCTGGGGATGAGGCTCCTGAGGGCTTTCCCCCATCCCCTTCATTATGACAGAATCCTGTGGGCGGCTGGAGCAGAGCTATTTCCGCAGAGAGCACAAAGGAGTCCTTTCTGCCACTTTGGAGCTGCGTGAAGTTTTTACAGTGGCTTGAGTGCCAATACTGCCACCAATCCCTACATCCTGCCCTGCAAGTTGGAGGGACATTTGCAGGGCTGGATGTAGTTTAATATCACACTCAGGACTGTTAGGTTCGGATAGATTTGGTTAGTGTCAGTAGAAGCTTATAGATATGTCCTGTTAAAACCAAACAAAAGTAAGACCACATACTAAACAGTTTTATAAAATGCTAATATACATGTTATGCTGAACAAATGATACTTTTGCATGAAAATTAGCAATCCAATTTTAAATGTTTAAATAAAACAAATATTTCATTCTCCATTGTACAATTTACTTTACTAACTGATAAAAACAGAGCTGATTGTTAGTGTGATTCACTTATACATTTTTCTGTTAATTGTCAAGATAATTGTCATTTTATGTTTAATCTCAGAGTAAACTGTTTGCAAAAATGATACGATATTCCAGTATGTTTGAGGCTAACAAGTAATTCAAGCAAAACACATTTTTATCTTTACTTCATGAAGTCCTTAAAATTATTTAAGTATTACATACTTTCTACATGGGCGGCACGGTGGCGCAGTGGGTAGCGCTGCTGCCTCGCAGTTGGGAGACCTGGGGACCTGGGTTCGCTTCCCGGGTCCTCCCTGTGTGGAGTTTGCATGTTCTCCCCGTGTCTGCGTGGGTTTCCTCCGGGCACTCCGGTTTCCTCCCACAGTCCAAAGACATGCAGGTTAGGTGGATTGGTGATTCTAAATTGGCCCTAGTGTGTGCTTGGTGTGTGGGTGTGTTTGTGTGTGTCCTGTGGTGGGTTGGCACCCTGCCCAGGATTGGTTCCTGCCTTGTGCCCTGTGTTGGCTGGGATTGGCTCCAGCAGACCCCCGTGACCCTGTGTTCGGATTCAGCGGGTTGGAAAATGGATGGATGGATGGATACTTTCTACATTATAGATTAAAATTTTAACGCGTTTTCAAAATATTTAATTAGAATACCAACTTATAGTGGATAAAAACAAAGCGTTCCATTATCCATATAGCTCATGCAAAAGTAACTTTCTATTTCTATATCTAAACAAATGCCTACATTAATTTAGATAGAAACATTTTAGGATTGGCTCTGCCATACAGAACATAAAAGGAGGATGGAAAAAAGAAACAAACAGTGTAACATATATAATGTTAAACTGATTCTTTTTTCCATCCTTCCTTATATATATATATATATATGGTTGAAATAGTTTTACTGTCAAATAATGCAAAGAGTAAGAGGGCACCATGGCGGATGTTAGCCGACTTGCTGACCAACCACAAGCGTTACCTGGTAGGTAACCACCCATACAATCAGATTGTGATTCAGACTACGAATGCCATGAATGTAATTACCCCGATCTACACGCTGTCAAATGAACGAACCACACGCCGTAGCGCAGCATTAGGGGCTTCGCCTCTGGCGCTGACGTTCAAGGTTCGATTCCCGAGAGGGGATGCAGTAAGTGTGTACGCCTGATGAGCCCAGAATTAGGGCGAAACACGTGTTACATACTCTTTGCATTATTTGACAGTAAAACTATTTCAACCATTCTATGATCTGCTTCTCGCAACTGAAAGAGGGCACCGTGGCGGATGTTAGCCGACTTGCTGACCAACCACAAGCGTTACCTGGTAGGTAACCACCCATACAATCAGATTGTGATTCAGACTACGAATGCCATGAATATATATATACAGTATATTATATATACACAGTGGAACCTCGGTTTGCGAGTAACTTGGTTTGTGAGCATTTTGCAAGACGAGCTAAAATTTTTAATAAATTTTGACTTGATAAACAAGCGAGGTCTTGCAATACGCATAGTATATATACGCTTTGTCTGCTGAGCCTCATGTGATCACAACTGAGCTGATGGTTCTTCTCTCTCTCTCTCTCGCTGCGGGATTGTGGGCAATCATCTCCTATGCTCCGTCTGAGTCGGCGTGCCTCACTCATATAGTCAACATCCGTACGAGCATATACTGTTTACTACAGCATTGTGAATGTGTGTGAGTGTGCGCGCGCACATGTGTGCTGTGACGTGCGAGTCCCTGTCATGCGCCCCAAAACACGAGGCTGAGTCTCAGTAGTTTAGCGACACCAGCTTTATTCAGCTTGAAACAGCAACAGTCCTGTTATTTATTGTAGTGGGATCTGCCACTCTCCTATACACAGATACAGCAGTCGGGTAGGACTGTGGCCAAGTAGTACTGTGCCCTGCGCATTTATAATGTTCCTTGTTCTTTGTATCACCCATCGACGGCAGGCGCTTATAGCATGTCCGCGATCTTTTCAGATTCGCTTTTATGGCAAACTGCTACAGCGCTGGGAGACTGCGATTGCTTTGGGACGCTCTTCAGCATGTCGTCCCGTTGGGTGGAATTCCACAAGACTTTAGAAACTCACTCACACCAGCCACGATTCTTTTCAAAGATAAAGTGCAGGTTAATTTGTTTTATATATTTTTACTTTATATTTTGCATTAATCATTTTTATATGAATAGTTTTGTGTTGTGGAACAAATCATCTGAGTTTCCATTATTTCTTATGGGGAAATTCACTTTGATATACGAGTGCTTTGGACTACGAGCACGTTTCCGGAACGAATTATGCTCACAAACCGAGGTTCCACTGTGTATATATATATATACAGTGGGTACGGAAAGTATTCAGACCCCCTTCAATTTTTCACTCTTTGTCATACTGCAGCCATTTGCTAAAATCATTTACATGAATTTTTTCCCTCATTAATGTACACACAGCATCCCATATTGACAGACAAAAAAAAGAATTTTTGAAATTGTTGCAGATTTATTAAAAAAGAAAAACTGAAATATCACATGGTCCTAAGTATTCAGACCGTTTGCTCAGTATTTAGTAGAAGCACCCTTTTGAGCTAATACAGCCATGAGTCTTCTTGGGAAAGATGCAACAAGTTTTTCACACCTGGATTTGGGGATCCTCTGCCATTCCTCCTTGCAGATCCTCTCCAGTTCTGTCAGGTTGGATGGTAAACGCTGGTGGACAGCCATTTTTAGGTCTCTCCAGAGATGCTCAATTGGGTTTAAGTCAGGGCTCTGGCTGGGCCATTCAAGAACAGTCACAGAGTTGTTGTGAAGCCACTCCTTCGTTATTTTAGCTGTGTGCTTAGGGTCATTGTCTTGTTGGAAGGTAAACCTTCGGCCCAGTCTGAGGTCCTTAGCACTCTGGAGAAGGTTTTTGTCCAGGATATCCCTGTACTTGGCCGCATTCATCTTTCCCTCGATTGCAACCAGTCGTCCTGTCCCTGCAGCTGAAAAACACCCCCACAGCATGATGCTGCCACCACCATGCTTCACTGTGGGGACTGTATTGGACAAGTGATGAGTGCTAAGGACCTCAGACTGGGCCGAAGGTTTACCTTCCAACAAGACAATGACCCTAAGCACACAGCTAAAATAACGAAGGAGTGGCTTCACAACAACTCTGTGACTGTTCTTGAATGGCCCAGCCAGAGCCCTACTTAAACCCAATTGAGCATCTCTGTAGAGACCTAAAAATGGCAGTCCACCAACGTTTGCCATCCAACCTGACAGAACTAGAGAGGATCTGCAAGGAGGAATGGCAGAGGATCCCCAAATCCAGGTGTGAAAAACTTGTTGCATCTTTCCCAAGAAGACTCATGGCTGTATTAGCTCAAAAGGGTGCTTCTACTAAATACTGAGCAAAGGGTCTGAATACTTAGGACCATGTGATATTTCAGTTTTTCTTTTTTAATAAATCTGCAACAATTTCAAAAATTCTTTTTTTTGTCTGTCAATATGGGGTGCTGTGTGTACATTAATGAGGAAAAAAATTAATTTAAATGATTTTAGCAAATGGCTGCAATATAACAAAGAGTGAAAAATTGAAGGGGGTCTGAATACTTCCCGTACCCACTGTGTATATATATATATATATATATATATATATATATATACACACACACAGAGGCAGTCCCTGGGTTAAGTATGAGATAGGGACTGTAGGTTTGTACTTAAGTTGAATTTGTATGTAAGTCGGAACAGGTACATTATTTTAACAAATGCTATTGTTGACCAACTGTAACCAAGTGCTCTGCCAATGAATGATGGAGTTTCACCTCTTTCTGACCTTTCTTTTATTTATTTTCCATGGTGGTGGTTTTTGTCTTCTTTACTATATCACCAACACTTGCATCAGATTTGTGTTTCAGAGACATTGTTTAAGGGTGAAGACAAAAAGGTTAAGATGAGCTCTTCTGCACAGCACCATACAGCTATCACAGCAGGAAGGCACCAGTTGTCAACACGTCTGATGTATAGGATGGTCCAGATCTAATTATGCAATTTTCATTATGCTATAACTTATTCAGTTTATTACATAGAATATCACCTGAAAAATCCCGGACCATCGAGAAGTGTGCGAACTGACGACATCAAGAATCGTCTTCGCGCTGAACTGGAATTGTCCGTGCATAAATTAAAGTCATCCAGACGATCTGGATCTGCATAATTAGATCTGGACCACCCTGTACTGACAAGAGACAATTTCCTGCTATGTGCGTAACAGTAAAAGCAGGCTTGCTATTGAGAATAAATTGGGGCAGCGAGGGGCAGTTCATCACCAGCCCACCTCACAGTCACTGGACCATCCTATACATCAGACGTGTTGACAACTGGTGCCTTCCCGACGCCCCATTCAGCCACAACTGGATTACCGCTTGCAGCATTACCAGCCGAACACCTAGAACGAACGGGGCAGCCGTGTGTGGTGGGCAGGCAGTGAAACCGCTTGCCTCCGGGAGCCACCGGAGGGACACTACACTGCGCGAGCAGCAAAATCGCCCCCCTCCAGCCTCCGTCCTGCCACCGCTTGCAGCGTCCGCAGGCCGAAGATAACGGAGCGGCAGTTACTGAGGCGCATGCGTTGCAGCTGCGGCCCCGTTCGTATGTCGTAGGTCAAATGTCCGTAACTTGGGGACTACCTGTATAGTGAACACCAGGGGTCGCTGTTGCCCCATTAAACCCAACAGACAGACGCTGACACCGGGTAAAAGCACTAAGTATTCCTTTTATTCTTTTTTCCCTCTGCAGTGCCTCCAAAGCACCCTAGCCATAGCAAATACAAGTAAATCAAAACAGAAACACAATACTTTTCCTCCTCTCCTCCCAGCAGCTCTGTCACACTCCCTCCCAACTCCAGCTTGCCTGCTGGGTTCCCATCCATCCTTTAACACTAGAATTACCAGAGCCTACGAAAAAACTCGTAGATCCGGCCCACCTTAAATCACTTCTTAAAACCCTTCTCACCTCTCCGCCAGCATCTTTTGTCATCTAAATGTACTGATAAAGACAAGCTGCCAGCAGCCGGCTATTCCATCCCCCCAACGACAAGCTTTTCCCAGCTCATGTCTTGATTGATTATCTGGGAGTGAAGTGGAGTTTTAGAGTAGAAATAATAGATTGTTATTTGCAACACACACATTTCATATGTGTTTCATTTCTACAGTAATCTGTGTAAACACATTGTAAAAACAGAAACGGTTTACAATATTCTAGTAGCAAATGACAAAATGTAGGCATAAACTATATCATGTATGAAGCCTGAAGTCCAAATATCAAAGAAACACTTTCACAAAAGGTACAAAAAAAAAGCCACCGCCAAAAAAAGCAACCTTAGTGTGCAACTTTGACACGTATTAGCTATCACTGCTTCCGTGGCGCAACAGTATCAGTTGCAGACTAGGAATCCAAAGGTCGTGAGTTCGATCCTGCACAACTCCATTTTGAGAAGTGTTATTTTCACTATTTTAGAATAAAAAGATACATTTGATTTCAGTCTGTAACAGCCAGTGTAATTTATGATATTTGTAAAGGTTAGCTTTATTTTTTTTTTAATTCACTTTTCATTGTCTCAGTCGCATTCAGGATACTTCCCTACCGCCCCCCACCTGACAATGCTGTTTTCACATAAAGATGCTCTATAGTTCTGCAGTGTATCACGATACATACGACCACGTGTTTTTTTCCCCAGTATTGCCAGTCCCCACGTGTTGCTGTATGCTGTTTCTTTTGTACTCCCGGACATGCAGAGGAAAGCCTAGTAAAGAGCAGTAACTTCAGCGCTATATGCAATCATCAGATACTCCCCATCTGATACTGCTGTTGTCACATAAAGACGCGCTAAAGCTCTGCAGTGTACTGAAGTGTCTGCATGCACTTTTCGTGGCATTATACGTGTATTTTTTGAGCATGCCCATGTAGCTCAAACACAGGAACATATGTTGATGTAAAAGTATAACAAAACAGGTGCACTTTTATTCAAGACTATAACTGAAGAAAAAAGAAAGCAAGTTACAGTAGGCGGTTGATATGACAGCTTGCGTGGTGCAATGCTAAGAACTGCAAATTTCCATTCTGTGCTATATAACTGTTAACATTTGAATCTGATGATTGCATATAGCACGGTCTTATTCAGTGTGCGCGAGAACATGCAGGTGGCCAGTTGCTGCGTGCTACAATGCACATTTTAAAAAAAGAAAGAGACAAATATATGTGACGTTTTGAAGAAATCATTTTATGACGCGAATAGTACCAATCAGAAAACATTGTCGAAGTAATGCAATATTATTTGAAAACGAACAGTGTCAGATCGGGTGTGAAGTTATACTGGCGCTGTTTGAGTCAGATCAGAAGCTGAATGAGCAGAAAAAGCTCCTGTTCTGACTCTAAGTAAAAAAGCATGAATTAATCAACAGAAATAACCGCGACTGACATTTTAAAGTTAACGATTTACAGTGCATACCAATTTATAAATTCAATGTCCGTTTGAGGAAAAAAAAAAAAAAACACTTTCTTCAAAGCTGGGAATCGAACTCACGTCTCTGTAACACGACAGGGCTGTTGAGCCCCAAGTCAGCAAACCATAGCGTTAAGCCACGGAAGCTGTTGCAGCATCCTTGAACTTTTTGTGAAAATGTTTATTTGATGTTTGGACTTCAGGCTTCACAGATTCTATAGTTTATGCCTACATTTTGTAACATGTATTACTAAAATATGAAAAAGTTTCTGTTTTAGCAATGTGTTTACACAGATTACTGTAGAAACGGAACACGCATGAAATGCATGTATTCCAAATAGCGATCTATTATTTTCATTCTAAAACTCCAGCAGTTCAGTCACTCCCAGATAATCAAACAAGCCATGAGCTGGGAAAACTTAGTGAACGTTCTGCGACGGTGGGGGATGGAATAGCCGGCTGCTCGCTGCTCCTCTTAATCGGCACATTTAGAAGACAAAAGAGAGGTGAGAATGGTTTTAAGGTGGGCCGGATCTACGAGTTTTTTCGTAGACTCTGGTAATTCTAGTGTTAAATAGCCTTTGACCCAGAAGTGCTTCTGTCCTTCCGACCACATGACTGGTTGGCACTTCTGGGTCTAAGAAAGAACAGGGATTTTCTTCAGCCCAGAAGTACTTTGGGGCTTCCGTCCTCGTGATTACCTCGTACTTCCGGGCTATAACGAAAGAATATGACCCCAGGTCCTTTGACAGCTCCTCCTGGTGGCACCCACGGCACCCAGCAGGCAGTGTGTCCGAACTCCATTTCCCATAGTACCCTGCGGGAATCCGGGGTACCACTGCACTCCAGGGAAGCTGCCATCTAGCATCTTGGGGGAAACAGTGTTGGCAAGTAGCTGCCTTCCCCCATCCTTTTATTCCAGGGGTGTCCCGGCCATGTTGAGCTATATATCCTCTTTAATAAAATCCCTGTGTGCATCCAGGTGTCCGTGTGTGTGTGTCTTCTGGTGAAGTGTGCATGCGCGGGACAAAGTGCAATGCGCGATATTACTGTCAGAGAAAATTACAGGCGTTTTACGGAAATACAAACCAGTATTACTGCAAGAGAAAATTAAAGGTACATAATACAGTGACGAATATTACAGCCACATACAAGCCAGTATTACTGTCAGAGAAAATTGAAGGCATATTACCGACGTGCACGCCTGTATTACCGCCAGAGAAAATTAAAGGTATATTACGGACGTACAAGCCAGCAGACGTACAAGACAGTATTACTGTCACAGAAAATTAAAGACACACAATACACGGCGGCAGCCCACGAAGAACGGTCAGCTTAGCAAGTAAACATCAACAAAAGAAAGGCAGAAAGACAAAGAAAAATACGACCAACAAACAGAATGAGGTTAAGGTCCCTTGCCATTTAATATAGACTGTTCCTACTAATGTTTATGCACTACTCTTCTAGCGCCCGTTATTGTAACGGGCTTAATGACTAGTATATATATATATATATATACACACATATACAGTCATATGAAATAGTTTGGAACACCTCTTAATTCATGGATTTTTGTTTATCATTGGCTGAGCTTTCAAAGTAGCAACTTTCTTTTAATATATGACATGCCTTATGGAAACAGTAGTATTTCAGCAGTGACATTAAGTTTATTGGATTGACAGAAAATATGCAATATGCATCATAATAAAATTAGACAGGTGCATAAATTTGGCCACCCCAACAGAGATATTATATCAATACTTAGTTGAGCCTCCTTTTGCAAATATAACAGCCTCTAGACACTTCTTATAGCCTTTGACAAGTGTCTGGATTCTGGATGGAGGTATTTTTGACCATTCTTCCATACAAAATCTCTCCAGTTCAGTTAAATTTGATAGCTGCCGAGCATGGACAGCCTGCTTCAAATTATCCCATAGATTTTTGATAATATTCAAGTCAGGGGACTGTGACGGCCATTCCAGAACATTGTACTTCTCCCTCTGCATGAATGCCTTTGTAGATTTCAAACTGTGTTTTGGGTCATTGTCTTGTTGGAATATCCAACTGCTGCGTAACTTCAACTTTGTGAATGACGCTTGAACATTATCCTGAAGAATTTGTTGATATTGGGATGAATTCATCCGACCTTCGACTTTAACAAGGGCCCCAGTCCCTGAACTAGCCACACAGCATGATGGAACCTCCACCAAATTTAACAGTAGGTAGCTGGGGCCTCATGTATAACGCTGTGCGTAGAATTCACACTATAACATGGCGTACAGACAAAAGCGGAAATGTGCTTACGCACAAAAAAATCAAGATGCATAAATCTGTGCGTACGCCAACTTCCACATTCTTCCGCTACATAAATCCTGGTCAACGTGAAAAGTAATGCACGTGCCTGCTGTCCCACCCCAACTCCTCCCAGAATTACGCCTCTTTGAATATGCAAATCAATATAAATAGCCCTTAAGCTCAGCCTTCTGTGAAAAGACAATGGCAAAAGCACAGGCAAGGAAAAACTTACTATTTGTTGGTTTAAACAGTGATATAATCAACAAAAGGAAGTTGATCAAGTGACATAGCGTGTCGGAGAAACTTGAAAGCTCAAGTTCAAAAAGTCGCACAGTGCCCGAAATAAAAAAAGAAGTTGTCACATATCAAAGTTGCAGTGAAAAGACGAGTCATAGCCCACCATCTGAGTGTCACATGAAAGCTTATTAGGTTACAGAGAAAAAAAAAGGCACACAGTGGGAAAAAAGCACGAAATGTCAACTTTAATCTAGAAATTTCCACTTTAATCACGTAGTTTATTTTCTCATTAAAGTAGATCATAAATTTCATCTTAAAATCATTTAATTTACTAGCTTCTCAAATCCCATCGTAACTAAAGTAGCATGTTAAATGCTTTGTTTTGTATTTGATCTTCTATATGCTCTGTGTGTGTGAATCACTAAGTGCCTCTGGGCTTTCTCTTCCTCCGACAGGGCACAGAATCCATTGCATTCGTAATATTACAGCTCTCTGAATAATTAAAATACTGAGATGTATACATGATATCATTTTCATGATGATAGGAGTTAAAGCATGTTATTAAACGTGGGAACACGGTGGCGCAGTGATTGTTCATGTCTCACGCAAGATGCTTGCTGCGCCATGCACAACCTCTGATGAAATACTTTATTGTAGCAGTACTGTCTCTTTCAAACGTACTAACCCCCAATTCCTGTCCTTATTTTTCTTTCTCCAAATACCCAATCGCCACACAATCAATTCTGTAATAGACATTAAGCCATCTGTATGTTTAGAACGCCAATTCTTCAAAACTTTTAAGGGACATTGAAATATCTTCGTAGTATGTGTTTAATTATTCTGTACATTCAGTGTCGCGTCAGACCCAGCAAGAGTACAGCGCGAGGCAGGAAAAATCCGTGAACGGAGTGCCAGATCCTCGCTAGCGCTATTATCTGTATAATATAATAAACATATTTTGTTGCATTTCATCTTAAAAATGATATCGTCATCATATGTACTGTAAATACGGGCTTTATAAAGTGGCTCAGGTTGTGCAATATTATAACTGTATCGCAAGTTTACAGTGAGATAATTGTACTTATAAGTACAAACAGTTCTACAAGGAGCACTTAATGGACTGATTGAGTGCATTTATAGTTCTTGGGATGAAACTGTTTCTGAACCGCGAGGTCCGTACAGGAAAGGCTTTGAAGTGTTTGCCGTGTGAGAGCAGTTCAAATAGGCAGCATGGCTGAGGCAGAATGTGCTTGATGCTGTATACTGATAATTCTCTGCTGTAGATCTGTGATTCCCCACTCAGATACAGTGATATACTGTAAATACTCCTAGTGGTGCAGCGAGAGTAATATGGAAAAAGATGATCCGCTGTGGCAACCCCTAACAGGAGCAGGTGAAAGAAGAAAAAGAAGGTGCAGTGAGAGTAACAACGCTAAAGCAGCTATGGTATTTGGAATACATTGGCTATTCTCTGGACCATTATATTGTAACAGGTTAATTACAATCCGATGCATTAAACTAATAAACAATGTACAGTTAGTTTCAGTGTATATGATAAAGCTGCGTCAGGGATGTGCATCTAAAAAAGAAAGAGTAACCATGCAGGAACAGTAGCACTGCTTTGACGCTGGGTGCCGCTAGTCTGCAAAACCGAGAGGAGAACTTACATATGCCAGGGTTGGAGCTACCATGGAAATGTGCGTGGCTTTACGCCAAGTTTAGGTTTTATACATCGTGATTTGAGCGTGGAAACGTTTGTACATAACATTTTTGTGCGTACGCACCATTTATACATGAGGCCCCAGGTGCTTTTCTTGGAATGCGGTGGTGTTCTTCCGCCATGCAAAGTGCTTTTTGTTATGACCAAATAACTCAATTTTTGTCTCATCAGTCCAAAGCACTTTGTTCCAAAATGAATCTGGCTTGTCTAATGAGCATTTCCATACAACAAGCAACTCTGTTTGTGGCGTGAGTGCAGAAAGGGCTTCTTCTCATCACCCTGCCATACAGATGTTCTTTGTGCAAAGTGGGCTGAATTGTAGAATGATGTACAGATACGCCATCTGCAGCAAGATGTTCTTGCAGGTCTTTGCAGGTGATCTGTGGGTTGTCTGTAACCATTCTCACAATCCTGTGCATATGCCGCTCCTGTATTTTTCTTGGCCTGCCAGACCTGGGTTTAACAGCAACTGTGCCTGTGGCCTTCCACTTCCTGATTACATCCCTTACAGTTGAAACTGACAGTTTAAACCTCTTAGATAGCTTTTTGTAGCCTTCCCCTAAACCAGGATACTGAACAATCTTTGTTTTCAGATCTTTTGAGAGTTGCTTTGAGGATCCCATGCTGTCACTCTTCAGAGGAGAGTCAAAGGGAAGCACAACTTGCAATTGACCACCTTAAATACCTTTTCTCATGATTGGACAAACCTGTCTATGAAGTTCAAGGCTTAACGAGCTAATCCAACCAATTTGGTGTTGCAAGTAATCAGTATTGAGTAGTTAAATGCATTCAAATCAGAAAATTACAAGGGTAAGCAAATTTTTGCACAGCCAGTTTTTCACATTTGATTTAATTTCGTACAACTAAATACTGCTTCACTAAAAATCTTTGTTCGGAAAACACCCCAGTACTCAGATGTTCCTAGGAAATGAAAGAAATACCACTGTTGTCTTTTTTGTTGCAGGCTGAGAGGGGTTCACAAACTTTTTCATATGACTGTATATATTATATATATATATATATATATATATATATATATATATATATATATACACATACACACATATACACACAAATATATATTGTGGTGGACAGCCAGGACCCATGCCCGCCCAGGATGCCTACAAGGACCAGGAGAGGGATTATACTTTGCCTGGGCCACGAGAGTGCAGCCACCCTGGTCTGTGTAGGGACCACGGGAATGGAGCATGGAAGCTCAACCCCACTGGGGCCCATGGCCACCACGGGGGGCGCCCAGAGGATTGTGGAGCCCTGGGTGTCAGAAAGCACCTGGACCACATCCGGGTGATTATAGAAGACGCCGCCTCCTCCAAGTGAGAGAGCAGAATCAGGAGGAAGAAGGCAACGCTTGGGAGGAAAGATGGAAAGGTGGCTGGAGAAGTCCGGAAGGGAGAGAAAAGGACAGGAAAAAGGGTGCACTGTGTTGTGTGTTGGACTTTTATTGTGATTAAAAGTGTGTGTTTTTGTAATATTGTGTCTGTGTCCTTCTGTGCCGAGGCTGAACTACCACAATAGCATCCCAGATGGGACTTCCAGCAGGTTAATCGGCTGGGAGCCCTGTTAAAAATAATTTTGTGTACAGCCCGGCACAGCAGGACAGTCTTGACACACTCTGCTGCGAGGTGGTAGGCACACACACCGCGTTAAGGGCGACTCACCTAAAGACCACCGAGTGGTTCACGGAAAGGAAGAACAGGCAAGATGGGAGAGCAGCAGACTCCCTGACATATGCCGTTGCCATGGACACCTGGGTCGACAGTGCTAAGAGAGAAGCCACATGGAGAAGGTTTGCTCCGAAGGACGGGGTCGAGGAGGTAAGTCCCGTGCCCATCGGCAGTCGGCCGAGGCGGGTCGGATTTGCCGTCCCCTGTTTTTGTGTTTCAGGCAGGGACTGCCTGGATCCGCATCAGTGGCTGAAGCACACCAATCCATGGAACGACGCTGGGTCGGTGGTGCCAGGAAGTTCTGGAGAGGAGGAACCGCTGCCGCGGCTTTCTAACCGGGAGGCTCACCAACCCATCGGGCTTCCAAAGGAAGAGTCAATGGGGGGGACCGGAAAGCCCTCCCCGAAGAAGGCGACGGATTGGATGATGTGTGTTGTGTCCCTGCCAATGATTGGTCGGCGGCGCACCAACAAATGTCCATCCTGAGCCGGAAGAGGACCTGACTGAGCCTGTGCGGAGGCTCCGCAGCTCGCAGTGGCTCTGCGTGAGGCCCTTCAGCCTTCAGAGTCGCTCCTCCAGATAATATGCGTCCTCCACGAGACAATGGAGAAGCTGGAGGAGAAGGCGATCACGCCTCTGAAGACCCTGCAGGGGTGGATCGAGCGGCGCGGTGCTGGATTCTCCAGCCGGAGGGACGCGGCGGTGCAGATAAGTCAAACCTGTACTGTAAATGAAACAGGAGTGTCGTGCGATGGGATTCCGGTATCGTGCGATTCTGGAAATCAAGTAGCCACATCTCCCACAGTGGACGCAGCGGTGACGGCTGATCGCGCGGTGGGAGCAAAGCCAAGACACTGGCTGATGTGTGCTGCGGGTCAAAGGGCCCTGCTCCCAGAGCCAATGATGGTCTAATGCCGCTCTACAGGGGCACAGATGGCACGGGGCCTCTTTCTCTCTCATAGGGAGACCCAGACTGTCAGGGTGCCCCAGAGTAAGATGAGGATCCGGAGGAGGAAAGCCAGATCGCCTGACAAGGAGAAATGTGAGTCTGCGGGCACACGTACATTACCGGGCAGCTCTCTGTGGAGGCAGAGGGAAGCGCCAAACTTGGCTGAGGAGACGGAGGTGTGGGCGTTTCAGTCTTGCGTTCAGGTCGCAAGGGCACAAGTAAATCGGAGGGGATGCCAACATTATGAGTGCCAGGGTGCTGGTCAAGGGGGGAGACGTTGTCCATACGGAGTGACGATGGATGCCTTGAGACGGCGTCAAGGCAGCGTCTGTGCTCCCATTTGCAGTTCTTGTATTGCAGGACTGGATCCTGGACGAGAGTGTGCCGGGTCCCCACTGTGGAAGATCTGCCCAAGTGGGACAGGCTGCTGTGTCCTACGGGTCTCAGTTGAGAGAGGGGCCATGTGGTGGACAGCCAGGACCCATGCCCGGCTGGGATGCCTAGAAGGACCAGGAGAGGGATTATACCTCCCCTGGGCCATGAGAGGGTGGCCACCCTGGTCTGTATGGTGACCACGGGAATGGAGCATGGAAGCTCAACTCCACTGGGGCCCGTGGCCACCTCAGGGGAGCGTCCGGAGGATTGTGGAGCCCTAGGTGTCAGCACTTCTGCCACACCCAGAAGTGCTTGCGGAAGAGATTCCAGGGATACCCGGAGTGTTTCCAGGTGCTCATGCAGCACTTCCGCCACACCAGGAAGTGCTGCCGGAAAATCATCAGAAAGCACCTGAAGCACATCCGGGTGATTATAAAAGAGGCCGCCTTCTCCAAGTGAAACAGCGGAGTCAGGAGTAAGAAGGCAATGCTAGGGAGGAGAGCATTGTGTCCGTTTCTGTCTGTGCCGAGGCTGAACTACCACATTATATATTTCAGCAAACAGGTTTACTAGGGCTTGATTGTGTTTTTGGTGTTGAACTGTGTTTGCTCCTCAAGCATAATGTAAATGTTTTCTGTCTTATAATATGTGGACTTTAACTTGCATATTGCTCTGATTGCACTTTTCAGCCTTTTCTGTCCTGAAATACCGTATGTCATAGGCTAATTTCAGCCTTTTTTGTCCTGAAATACTGTATGTCATAGGCTAATTTACAATGTGAACTTTATGGCTTGTGGGGTTTTTACCCTAAATCGGTACAGCACACTATGTACCCTGCTGTAACATTATGCATTTACTATTGCCACTTTCAATGTTATATATAAAAAACTCTCATGCAGCATTTTGTTGTTTTCATCCAGCCATGTTAATTGCTTATGCTGTCTGGTTAGAGAAACTTTAAATGCTGAATTTTACTGCCTACTTTGCAGGCCTAAAATTTTATGAAAAACTAGCTGATTACCCAGTGGCTTCGCTCACTGAGTGCAAGGAAAAAAAACTAAAATGTAGTATTTATAAAATAAGTTTGTTAATTACCAATGTTATTTTTGAACAAATAAAGAACATTTATAATAAATAGAAATTATATAAAAATTATTAAGTAGAAAAACATTTTGATAAAAGAATTTGAAAAAGATATAAGAACCGTATAAATTATTAAACAGTCAAACATTAACATTTAAGAAGTAAAGATACATTGAGTACTACTGCAGTGGTTTCGGGCAAACTACCTGCTTGACAACCTTGCACTATGTGCCTGTGATTTAAGCGAAAAATTATTCTGAGAAATGTGGACGCTGCCTTTCCGTGCTTAACGGGCAGAAGGTCCAAACAATTCCCAAGTCTAATACTTAACATGAAGAGGTCGGTACATCTTTTTAGATGTAAACCCTCCATTTTCTTAAAAGAATTAATCACAAAAGCAACCTTGAATGTTGCGGGATTTTAGTGACCCGAATTCATCTTAAGGGACAGTAAGTAGCCGTGCACTGCAATTTACCAAGAGAGTCCCGCTTCGATAGCGCCGATTACACTTATTCGCAAAGATTTCCACTGTCCCAGGAGCCGACGGGGCACTTGAAGTGTGACAAACAGTGCGAGAAGAGAGGACGCTGCCCGAAACTGTGAAGCTGCTGACCAGGAGGAAAAGCCAGACATTCCGCGCCTCCCAGTGTCCACTTTGTTCTTACGACCCCTCCCCGCTGAAGGCGGTCTCGTCTTCACATTGTTTACAGCTCGGCGCAGTTAAAAAGTAGAAAGATGTAAAGCTGTTTTCTTTATCTCTTTTACTATCAAGGTGTAGCGCGTTCCTCTTAAGTTGAATGAGGAGCCCAGCACACACAAAAATATCCTACTCTTAGGAAAATTAATTCTATTCAGTACGGAACCCAATTTGATATCCTCATCTGGCGTTGTCTTTTATGAATTTATACAAAGGAAATAATCACCCCAACAATTATTTAAACAATCAAAAAAGAATACATTATAAATCAAACAAAACAATAAACACCCTTTAAATCCTTGTCAAATCTATAATAACTACACAAACCCTAATTAATATGCCACCCCCTTAAACACTCTATAATATACTCCCCAGAAAACGGCGAAACAGCAAAGAAAGAAAGCAAGCAAGGAAAAGAAACGGAAAATTACCCTATTTACAAACAGCACAAATATATTCACAGTACTTAAACCTATATTACATCTATACACAAATATAAATTAGACACACACACAATCCCCACACGTTCCCCAGTCTCTTTTATATTAACTTTGTTTTAAAGTCTAAATTCACACGGCCTGGGAAATCTGCAATGAATCCAGTGATCAAGTCAGATACGTTCCGCTGACTCGTATACTGAATTTAAATGTAAAAGAAGCAATCTCACCGGCCTGGCGATGATTCCTTTGTTGAAGGAAGAAGT
This sequence comes from Erpetoichthys calabaricus, assembly GCF_900747795.2. Classification (NCBI taxonomy): domain Eukaryota; kingdom Metazoa; phylum Chordata; class Cladistia; order Polypteriformes; family Polypteridae; genus Erpetoichthys; species Erpetoichthys calabaricus. Next base: position 229,854,852 of record NC_041394.2, read on the forward strand.
CCGTCTCACCCGGGTGTCTCGGCGTTAGCGTCCGTCCATGGCCAACGCCCACACCATAAAAGCAAAGTAAAGCCGTGTGCTCCGAAGGACCTTCAAGGTTAGCTGGCATTCCATCTCCGTGCACCCAACCGTCCTTATTATGGAGTCTCACTTGCTTTACCGCTGGCTTCTTCTTTACATTCACCTTCCCAGCTCCTTATTTAAACAGTCTTTTTCTTCTTTTCAATATCAGTAAAATAATTCTCACACAAATAATAAGTTCCTATATTATAATATGTTCTGTGGTCATACGTAATTTCCGTTACCCGTGGTCATATGTCATTTCCGTTTCAAACACGAAAAGAATTTTATATATATAGATTATTGTATTTTTTCATCTCAGTTTTATTGAATATTTAATTTCATTTTATGAAACTCTTAATAATTTACGTCTTTGTTTTCATTTTAGTTTACAATAATAACCTTGGACAGAGATGCCCAAAGCCTCTTCTTCCATATAAATTCCAAGTTGAATGGCAGAGCTTTTTTTGGAGGTACTGTATATTGTTAGAAAACATTTGATTCTTTTGATTTGTAAAATTCATCCAATATCCATTATAATAAAAATGTAATAAAAAATAAAAGCTGTTATGTCTGTTGATCAACATGTGCCTAATAGAACACTCATCATAAGATTGTACTCTTTCTTACTTAATAGTAACTTAACAGCTATGTGAATGCATCTCTTCATTCTGTTTTGGGGCTTGAAGGCTCCTTAGAGCTGAAAACACTGTTGAATCACCATCTCTAAGATTAGCTCTTAAAAACCAAGCTCTGTGCTCCTGAGGGGACTGCCTCAGTTTGGAAGGATAAGCATTACTTTAAGAAGAACAATGAAGCTACCTAAAAACTTGAATTAGGAAAAACTAACACTTTTCCCTGTGAAATTACATAGGGCATAGCAAAAGTAAGACTATACCACACCATGGACATGGCCATGTGGCAACAGCAACAAATGCACTCTACTACAAGAATAATTCTTCACTTGAACCTGAAGCATCGGGCATCTAATTAAAGGCTTGGCATCATTAAACTCATTTATCTCAGCCAGGACAAATTAGAAGTAAACTGCCAGACAAAGACTTGCTTTCTCATGTTGCGATTATTATTGCAGAAAAACAACTGTAAACATAACATTTTCAAGTCTTTGAGTAAACTGGAAGCAAGAAAGCTATGAGTTATGACACAGTGCAAGCTCGCCCTCTCACATCTTGACGGTGAAAGCTGTTGTCAGGCTAAAATTCCTAAGCAGAAACACAAAACAAAAAAGCCTGTACAGGGGATGGCAAAAAAGCCTGTAAAATCAAGAAACTCCAGAAAACCAGTAAACAAACTAAGAGCAGTCTTCTTTGTACTGCTTGTCTGCCTGTCTTCTAAGTCTTGTGTTCTGTCTATTATTAATATTTATATAAAGGCAATTATGTCATTTCTATAATCCTTGTGTTTATCAGTAAATCATATTATTCTGTTTCTTAAAATTAATGTGGTTCACTTACCTAGATATAAGTCTAACAGCTGGGAACCTTATTTACAGAGCAAAGTATGGAGAACATAACAGGAGCTGTATCAAAACGTCTTAATCATTACTGCCCTTACCAAAACCAAAGCAGATTATTTATTTATGTAATTAATTCATTCATTAATTAACATCAACTGATTCCCTCCTCATCCCCATAATGATCCCTAACCTGTGACAGCTTGCAACCTGCAATTTGAATTTGTCTGCAACAAGAACACTTTGAACCTCAGCTGACCCTCAAATAATTCCACAGATAGCTACTTTAGCTACATTCATTTGCTGAAGCAGCAACTGGATGCCCACATGCATATTAAAGGAGTTTTCCAATGATACGTGTATCATAAGCATGCACCATACTGCACTGCTATTACTAGCAAAACAGACAATGATTACAAACTGTTCAGGCAAGAAAGATTCTACTGTATGTAATTTACTTTGACAGAACTACCAGTTGTAATTCTGTGTATTTTTACATACAGAATTTTCATTAGTCTTTTAATGAACAGACCCCTAAATCGTTACCCTTACCACAATAGTCCTATTTTCACTGATGAAGTTAACATAAGGATATGTGCCTAGCATAATGTTGATTGAAAAATGGAATAAAACCATATAATTTTAACTCTTTCACAATACAAACACAAAAGTAAGGTTTCCTCACAATCCAAGGCATACACAAAATAGGTATTTGCAACAAGTGAGATCCATCCATCCATCCATTTTCCAACCCGCTGAATCCGAACACAGGGTCACGGGGGTCTGCTGGAGCCAATCCCAGCCAACACAGGGCACAAGGCAGGAACCAATCCCGGGCAGGGTGCCAACCCACCGCAGGACACACACAAACACACCCACACACCAAGCACACACTAGGGCCAATTTAGAATCGCCAATCCACCTAACCTGCATGTCTTTGGACTGTGGGAGGAAACCGGAGCGCCCGGAGGAAACCCACGCAGACACGGCGAGAACATGCAAACCACACGCAGGGAAACAAGATCATTAATTAAAATAGATGTTGACTGTAAATGGGATAAAACATTCTGAGAAATAGGTACTTTCATAGCTGATGTAATATAGACTGCTCTGGAGAAATTAGGCAGTACATTTTACAGTACATACTGTATATAAAACATAGCAACAAACCTGTTATATTTTATAAAGTTCTAGCGACCATCCATTTTTAAAGTAATTTAATCCAATTTAGGGTTAATGTAGGTATAAGGCTGCAGTGCAAATAACTGTACACTAGAGATTTTTTTTTTAAAACGAATCTACCTAAAAATCCTAAATTCAAATCCTGGCACATTCAGTATTTTTGTTGTTTTATAAACTCCCACCATTTGTCAATGTAGGATACTTCTGACTTCATGTCGACTCAAGATTTTATTTGAAACTGCTGAATGTCAATGACAAAATGTAATTAATTTTTGAGTGCTTCATTTTTTTCTCTGATCCTATAAGTGAGAGATGGATTGGTTTGCAGGTTTTTGCCTATTAATCTGGCAAGACACTGTTATTTTAAAAGTGCTTAAAGAAAAGGAAAGTTAGTTGTTTTTTTTTCTTAAGTACTGAAGTATAAACATCAAGATGTACAAGTTCATAATAACTGTAGGGTGTGCCCGTGGACAGTAGGCTGTGTATCATAACTCGTTATGGCATCTCCTGGACAGCTTCCAGGTAAACAGAGATCATAATTAACTTACATTCTGGAATATATATTGGACATTAGCAGAACTCAAAGCTATAAACAAAAATGACATTCCTACCTAAGAGATAGTAAAAATAATGTATTGACCACAAATTAACAGCATATCCATAGACAGGTAGGATATCACAATCACAGTTAAGATCAGGTCAAAGCATCATATAGCCAGGCAACAAAGCTAACAGACACAGTCAAATGTTTAAAAAATCCAGAGTATCTACATGAAGCAAAAGCAAAGCAGAGCACAAAGCACTCTTAACTAAGGCAGTTACACAAATGCAAATTAAACAGTGAAGGACAAGCTAAGCTATAATGTATACAGTCTTTCTTTCTTAGGATCCATATTACTAACCGAGAATGCTAAACCGGATGATGGACGCAGGCACATCCGGCCATGGGCCGTAGCTGCAAAAAGACGTACTGCGCAGGCGCAAAAAGAGTCCGCGAGAGTCGGCTGAGGAGCCGAGAAAGGCGGACAAAAGAGGGCGAGAGAGGCGGATGAGGGGCCGCGAGAGGCACAGGCGCAAAAAGAGTCCGCGAGAGTCGGCTGAGGAGCCGAGAAAGGCGGAGAAAAGAGGGCGACAAAGGCGGATGAGGGGCCGCGAGTGGCGGACAAGACCACAGAAAAAAGGAGTGAGCACATACAAAAAGGAGAAATGAGGCGCAAAGTCAAACGCAGGAAAAGCACGAAACACATTGCACACGAAACTAGACCCGAAAAAAAAAAAAAAAAAAAAAAAAGAGGCTCGCGCACAACAGCAAGGCACCCCCCCCCCCTACAGGCACCGGACGGGACACACACCAAGAGGGGGATTCAACAAGCCCATGGAACACAAAAAAAAGAACTCAAAACCACCCCACAGACCCTACAAGCGAGGGACGGGACACACACAAAGAGGGGGATTCAACAAGACACAGGAACACAAAAAGAAAGAAGACGCTCGCGCAACAACAATCCTCAAGGCCCCCCCCCCCCCCCGACACCCCCCCCCCAAACACACACACATCCATAAGAAGTCACACCCAAAGCCACATATTCTAAAGTGAACGTCAGCACCTTCACACTAGACAGCATAGGTGTCAGCATTGGTGGATCTCCTTACAATAAAGCACTATTAACCGTTCAACTGCAGAAAAGGCTCCATATTAACAGTGAGTGCAATACTCCTTATTACTTATCCATATTTCTAAAAGAAAAAATGTCTCGACTCCAAAAACGCAAAGCTCAACTAAAGCTTCTAACTAACGATGTACCTAAAAGTAAAAACTTTATGAACTTCGTTAGATCCTACAATAGTTCATTTGCTTTTAGTAAATATCAGGCCACCAAAAGGCAATGGCCCATACTGCTTTCCCATATGTGCACAAATACTGCATCGCATTGGAACAGTGCACCCTGAAACAAATCAACAACGCAAATATGCACAAATCTACATCCTGGATCCACATGACGCAAACTATCAATCAAAGTGCTGCATCGCAACAGGCACGGATTCAAAACGAAACACCTCCCGTCTCAGACATACGTTAACGGCAAGGAAGGCTACAACGGGCGTCTCACACAGCACAGGCAAATCGATTACAGCTCCAAAACAACACGTCCCAAATACTACACATACAACACCGCGCCTCTCAAACGGCACAAGCAAAACATACACCGGGAAAATTCATTCGGATTAATGAATGTCATTTGCAATCATTGTCATTCAGTTCACTTCCCTGAAGAAACAACTGGCAATACAAGTAATACATTTAGACGTTGTTGTCAAAAGGGTCAAATTAGACTGCCTTCTTTACATTCATATACTGAATATCTACAGAAGATTCTAACTGACGATGTACCTGAAAGTGAAATCTTTATCAACTGCATTAGATCCTACAAATCGGTATCCACTATGAACATTAACGGTGGCACTGCACGTGACATCCGTCTTCAAAAAATGTTGTTTATTGATGAATGTTCAATTGCATGAAGTCACTTACTCAACACCATTCATAAACTTCTACAAACGTTTATGAATAATAATATTCGATTTGGAGGAAAGGTACTTTTATTAGAAGGAGATTTTAAACAGTGATTAGCTATTCTTCCAGATGCCATGCACTCAGCTATTGTTCAGTGCATCTTAAAATACGCAGACAATTGGCATTGCTTTCAAAAGATACAGTTAGTAAAAAAGATACGATGTCCAGAACCAGATCATAACAATTGCTTATTACAACTGAGAGATGGTACACTCACCAATACAGATGGACTTCAGCCACATATTATTACAATTCCTCAAGCCTTTATCTGCGACGACTTAGTTACAGAGAGATTTGGAACAGCAATCTCATTAGACCAAATGCCCCTTTTAACACAACGCACTATATTATGTCCAAAAAATATTAATGTGGAAAACATAAATACCCAAGTCATTCCATTACTTCCTGGAGAGACACAACTCTTTCTAAGCTCTGACAAACTTGACTCTGATCACAACAATAACCATCTTCATTGACCTTACAAGTTCTGAGCTGGAATTACCTTTTACAGTTAAACGGCGTGTACAAAGAAATTTTCCAATAAACCTTTACACTGTGCCACACACTTTATTATTTGCTTTCTATTTGCATCATCTACACCGTCACACTATTCTATATCTCATTCATACATCACGCTCTTTATCATTCCCAACACCAGGGGTTGGCGAGCGAAGCGAGCAGGGGGCGGAGCCCCCTAGTTGTAAAAAATGATTGTGTCTAAATCATAGGTTGCTAAATAACTCATAAGAATGTATGGATGCAAACAGCACATGGCTCTTGCGGCTAGCCAAAGTCAACAAGTGAAAAGCAAAAAATAAGCAAAGATGTGGATTTTAGAGCAACTCTTATCACTGAGCTCCTATTCACAATCTTAGCCACTCCTCCTATGGGAGGTATTTTCTGCAAAAATTAAAATGAAAATTAAATAACCCCATTTGCAAATCAATTTTCAGCCTGAACTGCAATGAAGCTGCAAAAATAAAAAGTAAAACGCATTTTCACTTTGCATTTTCATTTTCAAGTTCTCAACATGCAAATAGCATGAGTCAATGGGCAGGGCTTTGTACATCAATTTCCCACAACTCTTTATCCTTTGTAGCTGTAGAGCCAATTCAATTGATAAAATACTTGTCACTTCGACTATATGTAATTCATGTGATTTTGATCTTTTCACCGCAAACCTGTTTCACAAAATCCAAAGACCATGCATAATTTTAGTTCTGAAGTAATAAATGTGCAATTTAATTACAATATTTAAAATGACAGAAGTTAGCCTTTATTATGTCATAATTTACATTTATTTACACTGAAGTAAAAAAGAGACGCTTTGTGTCAACCACAGAGTACAGAAATTGCTATACTTAAAAGGACTGCTTGCATTTTGTTACACTAGTTTGAAAAGCCCCTGCGACTGTGCAAAGATCAGTTTTTATTGACACTCTTACTATTAATGATACAATGCTAGCTCAATCTTTTACTGACTCATCCCTAGTTGATGCAACTTGTCCTGTGCCATAGCATAGCCCTCCCTTCAAAGTCGCTGTCCTCAGCAGCCACTTCCAACTCCTTACAACAGTGCACAAACTCGTCAAAACAGCTGGGTGGTCTTCCCTCCTGCTTCAGTCATGCAGCCACTGTTGAGGGCACATCAGCAGGGTTTGGGAGTGATGTGCTGTCAGATGACACAGCTGGGATGTTGTGTGCTGCACTGATAGGTGGCACAACTGGGATGTTAAGTGCTGTGCTGCTGTTTGGTGCAGCAGATGTGTTCAACGCAGGTCAGCTGTAGGCAAGCAAGCAAATCTCCTGGTGTGGAGATGTACCGGCCTCTTTGCTTCTTTGCTGTTTTTGTTACTGAACTGGCACTGCAAACCACATCTGGATCTCAGCTTTGATGCTCTCCCTTCACAATGCTTCTATGATCTGCCTTGTGCTTTGCTTGTGCATTTCTACCACCAGCATTGCTTCTCACGGCTTACTTCGGGTCAGTGGCAACATCTGGAAAAATGGACCTTAGCAGATGGAGGAGCATTGGTGGAGCTGCAGAAATGTTAGTCTCTCAGCTGTCTCCATCCCTGTACTGCTACAAATGGCACCTCAGATTACACATCTAAGTCTCGAGGCTCTTCAGCACTTCCACCAAAGAGCCATTACAGTGCTCAGCACTAATGGTACAATACTACAAAAATACAAAGCATCACGTTTCCACTTAAGTGTAAATAAATGTAAAATTATGATGCAATAAAGGCTAATTTCTGTCATCTTATTGTAATTAAATTGTACATTAATTTCTTCAGAACTACAATTACGCACGGTCTTTGCATTTTGTGAGACAGTTTTGCAGTGAAGCTTGCAGTATGGGGTGAAAATATCAAAATCATGTGAATTGTCCTCACAGGTGGCGCAGTGGTAGTGCTGCTGCTTTGCAGTAAGGAGACTGTGGAAGATTGTGGGTTCGCTTCCCGGTTCCTCCCTGTGTGGATAGCGCTTTGAGTACTGAGAAAAGCGCTATATGAATGAATGAATGAATTAATTAGGCACAGTTGAAGTGAGAAGTATTCTGTCAATCAAAGTGGCTCTACAGCTACGAAGGACAAAGAATTGTGAGAAATCGATGTACAAAGCCCCGCCCATTGACCCATGCTATTTGCATGTTGAGAACTTGAAAATGAAAATGCAAAGTGGAAAAAGAAAATTCAATGAGCAGAAGGTGGCGCCAGTGTTTATTTGCATTTTACCTTTTATTTTTGCAGCTTCATTGCTGTTCAGGCTGAAAACTAAATTGCAACTGGGGTTGTTTCATTTTAATTTTAACAGCATTTTTGCTTGCAGAGTTTGAAAATGAAATAGCAAAAGAGAGACTGCATTTTCATTTTATAAATTTAATTAACATTTTAACTTTTTGCCAAAAATATTTCCCCATACTCCTCCAAGTTGTTACTCTATCCTCAAAGGGCTACTCTGCACTTGCACTTTCGTCAATAGGCATCTTAAACTCCCAATTAAGTATCTGTGAATCCTCTCCTCTAAGTCTGAAGTTTTCTCTCTAGTTTCTTGCTTGGTCACTTACTCACTTACTGACTTCCTACATTCCTTCTATTCTGTGTTCCTTTCCTTCTTTGCCCTTTCACCATTTTTGCTTTAAGTTGTGTGTTTACTGTTCCCATTCTTCTACTCACTTTAGACAGGACTTTTTGCAGCATTCTAAGTTTGCATGTCTCACATCTCCCCCATGTGAGAATTTGCACCTCTTCAATTAGTTTAGTATAAATTTGTTCATCTGAAGGAAAATCATCAGTTCACAATAAAAGTTTAAGAACTGTCAAATGTCCTTGAAGAATAAGTGTTCTTAATTTCAACAGTATTGGTCCACTCAGAGCTAAGATGTTTCATGCAGACAGACAGAAGACATCGCGATCTCAGTGGATAATATTTATTTGAGTACTAATTTCTAATAGAAATACAAGGTATTGCTAGTTTATTGCTGTTTTTATACTTTGCTATGGATTTGAAGCACCATTATCACCAGAGTCAAATAATTTGCCTGGTGTCTGGGTAATGCTGATTCAGAAATAAACTTAACTGTAACACCAGTATTTGAAGCATCAAAAAGAAAGTCTGCTGCTAGAGATACAGATATTCTTTTTGTAGATGTTACTCTAGATTGCAGATCCTGGGCAGCTACATTTCAAGGTAAAGAATCATCCTCATTTGTTTACGTTAGAAGAACAGACACTTTTAACAGTGTCAGTAACAAAAGGAGACCCAAACAAGACACAAATTCAGATCACAAATCTATAGAAAAGAAGGCCTTCAGGCTCTAAGTCAAGCACACCAGACAGCAAGTTCACAGTGCTTTATTATTAAGCCAAAATCAAGTAGAATGTATCAAATTAGCAGAATACAAATGAATCAACTTGTTAGGAACATTTTCAAAAATGGAGACTTGCTTTCAATGGAGAATCATGACCACAAATGATTATACTTTCTCACCTCAGAAATATTACTATTTTTAAGCTACTTCTATCCTACTGTAACATATGATCGATAAAAAACAAATCTAGGGGCAAATGTACATTTTAAAATGTGTGCTAGCCCACTTCTTAACTCCAGATGCCTTCTTTTGCTCTGTTTTGACGTGTCGGCTGTGGATGCTCACACCTTCTCTTACAATGGATACAGGCATACTTCAACTACCATTCTTCTCTTTTCTTATACCAGGTTCAGCTCTGTGGGTGCGGGGTGAGGTAGGGGAATAGGAAGTTTTTGTTGTGGTTTAAGTGGGTAACAAATCCATTCAACCATTTTCCTAACTTACTTATCCAGGGTAGGACTGTTGGGCAGCTGGAACCCATTCCAGCAATCACTGCGACAGGGCCAATCCATCACAGGGGCAAATACAAACACACCTACACACATGCTGAGGTCAGTTTAGCAAATGAGATTCATGTAACCTGTATGTTGTAAAAGGCGCTATATGGAACACCATCTCCCATTAAACCCTGCGGGAAACTGAGGCACCATCATCAGCCAGGGAGGCTGCCACCAAGCGTCCCGGGGGAGGTAGTGAGATGTCCATGGCTGCTCCCCTGGAACATATGTAGAAGGGGCGTCCCGACCGGGCATGGGACCCGGCCACCCGCCATAATATGCAGAAGGGGCGTCCCAGCCGGGCATGGGACCCGGCCGTCCACCACAATGTCTTGAAGCTTGGAAGCAAACCAGAGCACCCCAAGCAGACAAAGGAAGACAATGGAAACTCCACAACATTACACAAACCATATTATCCTTACTGAGAGGCAGCAGCATTACCTCTGCACTACTGTACCACCTGCTTACAGATTAATTTATGGTTTTAATTACTTGCTTAAACTGGTTAGGCTTTTTTTCTGTACTTTCTCCAGCATTTTATTCTTAATAAAAACTTGTTTAGGATAAGTACATTTACAAATTATAAGCTACAGCCGTTAACCAAACAAGAACATCCTGTATAGGTTCATTAGACACATTTCAACACATCAACATGTAATAATCAAATAAATACACATTTCAGACAATACCAAATGAAAACAGAAACACACAAAAATGTGGTAATTTCTCAAAAATCTCAGTTTAGTTGAAAAAATAGCTCCTGCCCTAAAGTACATTTTTTGTTTTGCCAATTGTTCATTACAAATATACATCTGCCACTTTTTAAACAAGCCCAACAATGACAAGCATCTTCTGTATGGTTCTAGTGTCGAACAGGTCATAATGAAAAAGTGTTAAAATCACCGTTAATTTATTATCAAGCAAATTCTCAGTTAAAATAAGATAATACTAGTTACTAAAACAAAATTCACCACACACAATTTATCTCTGTATTATATAAAATCATCTTGGGACAAGACTAGGGCGGTTTAGAGAGATGAGACGTGAGCTCTAGTAATGATATTAAAATATTTTTGTGTAGCAATTTTGTGAGCTCTAGTAATAATATTAAAATATTTTTGTGTAGCAATTTTATTAACTAACAACAAAGAACCCTGAAAAAGGTGTTATTTCTAATCTGAGTGAAACAATGGAAAGAGAATGGTATTTGGGCATTGCTAACAGATAGTACACAGTAAAATGGCAAACATATTAATAATGTTTTAAGAACAAAACTGCCATCTGTTTGATGCCAAAGTTTGAAACCATCAAATTATCAAAAGTTGTTAACAGTTGAAACCCACAACATCAAAACAGTCTCAAAGCTGCAAAATTTCCATAGTGGGCTACAGGAACCTTCTCAAAAAAATATATTAAGA